>NW_027663027.1:0-5000 GCF_963989245.1 Nansenia antarctica
CCTGAGCTGTTGTGGTGGTTATGTGGTGAGAGAGACGGAGGGAGAACGAGAGAGGGGGGGAGGGAGGGGGGGCAGCGGGGAGGTAGGGGAGAGGGAGGGGGTGGGAGGGGGGAGAGGGGGGAGAGCGAGGGAGGGGGGGTGGGGGGGGGGAGGTAGGGGAGAGGGGGGAGAGCGAGGGAGGTGGGGGGGGGTGAGCATCCTCACAAAGCATTTGGCCCACTTACTTCCCGGCAACCATCAGCAGCCACAGCTCAGGGACCTCAGCTCAGCATCCAGATAAATAATGTGATTGGCGCGACACTCCCCTCTCCTCTTCTCTTCTCTCGCCTTTAATTTGTTCTTACACCAGGAAGATGATAATTAAATCATTTAGGGTAAAAAAAAAACCTTGAGTGGGGAGGGAGGGAGGGAGGGAGGAGGGAGGAGGGAGGGAGGAGGGGGAAGAGGAGAGGAGGGAGAGGAGAGAGGAGTGGAGTTGGGACGTAGAGAGGCCACAGAGCGGGAGGAGGGAGGAGGAGGAGGGAGGGAGTCATCGATACCCATGCTGGGAGGGGGGTGTTATGACTGGCCCTCCAGCGTGGGTCCAGACTGACCTAGAGGAGAACAACACATCAATCCAGCTCTGTTTGGTACCAGCCTGCCAGGCTGCCTCCCCCAGCCTCCCCCACCCTCCCCCCAGCCTCCCCCCACCCTCCCCCCAGCCTCCCTCTGCCTCCCCCAGCCTCCCCCAGGATCAGGCCTTGTTCATGACCCAAAAGCATCTCACCTTAAAAAAAATAGACAGATCGTATTCTGTGCCCTTCCACACCACTCACTGCTGTCTAGGCCGTGCCTCTGTGTCTCTGTGTCTCTGTGTCTCTCTGTGTCTCTGTGTCTCTGTGTTTTCATGTGTCTATGTTGTCTCTGTGTCTCTGTCTCTCTGTGTTTCATGTGTCTCTGTGTCTCTCTGTGTCTCTGTCCTCTCTGTGTCTCTCTGTGTCTCTGTGTCTCTGTGTCTCTGTGTCTCTCTGTGTCTCTGTGTCTATGTGTCTCTGTCTCTCTGTGTTTTCATGTGTCTCTGTGTCTCTCTGTGTCTCTGTCTCTCTGTGTCTCTCTGTCTCTCTTGTCTCTGTCTCTCTGTGTCTCTGTGTCTCTCTGTCTCCTCTGTGTCTCTGTGTCTCTGTCTCTCTGTGCTCTGAGTCTCTGAGTCTCTGTGTCTCTGTGTCTCTGTGTCCTCTGTGTCTCTCTGTGTCTCTGTGTCTCTGTCTCTCTGTGTTCTGTGTCTCTGTCTCTCTGTGTCTCTCTGTCTCTGCCTTCAGGGTTGTTGGTCATACTGGAAGAAGCGTGTCTCAACACCTGCGAGGTTTGACCACATTCCCCCAGGTAGAGGCGGGTGGGTTGGTCAGGTAGAGGCGGGTGAGGTCGTCATCCCTGTGCTCTCTGAAGGAGCCAGATGACTCGGTCTCCCTCGCTGCTGTTACAGGATCATTAGAGCTCTGCTGTTACAGGATCATTAGAGCTCTCTTCCCCGAGGCGGCCTGACAATAATAGCATCCTGTCAGACCTGCGGAGGGGAGAGAGAGAGAGGCAGACTCAACTCTGAGAGGAACATCTGAGGAGCTGCTTCCTCTCTCTCTCTCTCTCTCTCTCTTCTCTCTATCTTCTCTCTCGCTTCTCTCTCTTCTCTCTCGCTTCTCTCGCTTCTCTCTCTTCTCTCTCTCTTCTCTCTCTCTCTTCTCTCTCTTCTCTCTCTTTCTCTCTCTCTGTTCTCTCTCTCTTCTCTCTCTCTTCTCTCTCTTCTCTATCTCTTCTCTCTCTTCTCTCTCTCTCTCTCTCTCTTCTCTCTCTCTCTCTCTCTCTCTCTTCTCTCTCTCTCTCTCTTTCTCTCTCACTTCTCTCTTCTCTCTCTCTTCTCTCTCTCTCTCTCTCTCTTCTCTCTCTTCTCTATCTCTTCTCTCTCTTCTCTCTCTCTCTCTCTCTCTCTCTCTCTTCTCTCTCTCTTCTCTCTCACTTCTCTCTTCTCTCTCTTCTTCGTAGAGAATAGGAATGAGGTCACAATGGGGAGAAACCCCCAGAATCCCACACACGTCTGGTGTCTCTAACGCCGAGGCTCATTTGGTGTAAGTTCTGTCATTTACCAGTTGAGTCATCTGCCGTTTAGAAAGGCCACTTGTGCCGCCAGCCCTTCAGAGAGCCACTCCACTATTCAATATCTTATTAACACAGAATTAAACCAACAGGCCTCTCTTGCTCGGAGAGAAGAATTAAAAAAAGGATCTCTTTAAATTAAAAAACCAGCGCTACATTCACCAGTCCACACATTTTCCTTGTTAAAAAACTCATTATACTAGATCTTCTACCCATCTATTTATTAGCTGTATCAAAACAGAAGTTTTAATGCGTATGCATAATTCATAATTTAATTTTAAAAAAATATTTCTTGAGTTTTCGAGAGGGGGAGGAAAAAAAAACGCTAACCACATTCATGAATGCTTCACTGCCTCCTAATTGCGATGCAATTATCACATGTTAGGAACAATGTGAACTGTTAAGTAAAGTAATTATAACAGCAGAGAACCTGCGACCATGTGACCACCCCTCTAAGTCCCCCTGCTTGAGAAACAGCCCCTTCTAACGTCGACACAAATGAGATTTTAATCTGAACATCGCCGGATTTAATCCCGCAGAAATTGGCACACGCCACGATCAGATTGATTTAATTCAGAGACGTCTTCTGAACAACAACGCCTCTCTAGCTGACTGTCGTCCTCAGGAGAACATGAAACACACACACACACACACACACACACACAGGAGAACATCCATACGGATCAGACAGGCTGCTTAGCAGGGTCCCTAATGACGCCTGGCTGCTGGGGATTCTGGGTAATGGATCTCAGCCTGCAGAAGGAGGTTCATTACATAAGTGGCCTGGACACCCAGAGCCCAGGTGCTGCCATGTAGGACCTCAGTCCCCCAGCCTCCCCCAGCCTCCCCCTGACTCCCCCAGCCTCCCCCAGCCTCCCCCAGCATCCCCCAGCCTCCCCCAGCATCCCCCAGCCTCCCCCAGCCCCCCCCAGCCTCCCCCTGGCTCCCCCATGGTCCCCCAGCCTCCCCCAGCCTCCCTCAGCATCCCCCAGCCTCCCTCAGCCTCCCCCAGCCCCCCCAGCCTCCCCCTGGCTCCCCCATGGTCCCCCATGCTCCTAGCTAGGCTCTACAGGGCAGGTTCTATGCGGCAGGCTGGTTCCTCACGCAGGCTGTTGTTACGCTGGTTGTGGTTTAGCTACGCTGCTCACCTCTCCTCCACACATGGGACCAGGTGCTCACCTCTCCTCCACACATGGACCAGGTGCTCACCTCTCCTCCACACATGGACCAGGTGCTCACCTGTCCTCCACACATGGACCAGGTGCTCACCTGTCCTCCACACATGGACCAGGTGCTCACCTCTCCTCCACACATGGACCAGGTGCTCACCTCTCCTCCACACATGGACCAGGTGCTCACCTGTCCTCCACACATGGACCAGGGGTCCAGTCAGGGTTCTGCTGGTGTTCAGACTGAGGTTGTGAGACCTGGATCTGTGGTGTGTGTGTGTGTGTGTGTGTGTGTGTGTGTGTGTGTGTGTGTGTGTGTGTGTGTCTGTGTGTGTGTC
The DNA here is from genome assembly GCF_963989245.1 of Nansenia antarctica. NCBI lineage: Eukaryota > Metazoa > Chordata > Actinopteri > Argentiniformes > Microstomatidae > Nansenia > Nansenia antarctica. Next base: position 3,635 of record NW_027663027.1, read on the forward strand.
GGGCCCCCTGCTGACAGACGATGCTTCGTGTGCCGTGTGATCAGCGGTCGATGGTTGGAACCTGATCTGTCCTGCGCCCTTTAAGGACTTCCTGTTGTGGGGTTAGGGTTAGGCCCGTCTCTCCAGGTGGGTTCTGGGATACGGGTCATTGGTCGGGTCAGGAGGACCCGGGGTCTGTAGGACCCCCTGGCTGGCTGGAGCACGGGGGGGGGCAGGAGGACCAGTGATGGAGGACCCCCCCCCCCGTCACTGACACTCAATAATAACATATTGATCTGTCCTCTCAGAGAGCTGGCGCTGCCAGAGCCCCCCCTCTCCTCCCCCCAGAGAGGCAGCAGAGAGCCCCCCCCTCCCCCAGAGAGGCAGCAGAGAGCCCCCCCTCCCCCAGAGAGGCAGCAGAGAGCCCCCCTCCCCCAGAGAGGCAGCAGAGAGCCCCCCCTCCCCCAGAGAGGCAGCAGAGAGCCCCCCCTCCCCCAGAGAGGCAGCAGAGAGCCCCCCCTCCCCCAGAGAGGCAGCAGAGAGCCCCCCCTCCCCCAGAGAGGCAGCAGAGAGCCCCCCCTCCCCCAGAGAGGCAGCAGAGAGCCCCCCCCTCCCCCAGAGAGGCAGCAGAGAGCCCCTCCTCCCCCAGAGAGGCAGCAGAGAGCCCCCCCTCCCCCAGAGAGGCAGCAGAGAGCCCCCCCTCCCCCAGAGAGGCAGAAGAGAGCCCCTCCTCCCCCAGAGAGGCAGCAGAGAGCCCCCCCTCCCCCAGAGAGGCAGCAGAGAGCCCTCCCTCCCCCAGAGAGGCAGCAGAGAGCCCCCCCTCCCCCAGAGAGGCAGCAGAGAGCCCCCCCTCCCCCAGAGAGGCAGCAGAGAGCCCCCCCTCCCCCAGAGAGGCAGCAGAGAGCCCCCCTCCCCCAGAGAGGCAGCAGAGAGCCCCCCTCCCCAGAGAGGCAGCAGAGAGCCCCCCCTCCCCCAGAGAGGCAGCAGAGAGCCCCCCCTCCCCCCAGAGAGGCAGCAGAGAGCCCCTCCTCCCCCAGAGAGGCAGCAGAGAGCCCCCCCTCCCCCAGAGAGGCAGCAGAGAGCCCCCCCTCCCCCAGAGAGGCAGCAGAGAGCCCCTCCCTCCCCCAGAGAGGCAGGCAGAGAGCCCCCCCTCCCCCAGAGAGGCAGCAGAGAGCCCTCCCTCCCCCAGAGAGGCAGCAGAGAGCCCCCCCTCCCCCAGAGAGGCAGCAGAGATCACAAGGCTACATACACAGATCTCACACTGCCCCCCAAAGTTCAAAGGTCAAAGGTCAAAGCCGGTCTGTCTCTTGTAAGGACACATACAGAGACATTACACACTGGAACTCCCCCAGTTCCAAATCCACCAGCATCCTCAGATCCTTCAGAT
>NW_027663027.1:12500-13834 GCF_963989245.1 Nansenia antarctica
GACCCTAGACAGGGGTCTAACTGACCCTGACCCTAGACAGGGGTCTAACTAACCCTGACCCTAGACAGGGGTCTAACTGACCCTAGACATATATAACTAACCCTGTACCCTGTTCTGTGTGTGTGTGCGTGTGTGTGTGTGTGTGTGTGTGTGTGTGTTTCAGGCACCTGAATAACGAGCATGCATTGGACGACCGCAGCACAGCGCAGTGCAGGGTGCAGATGCAGGTGGTGCAGCAGCTGGAACTACAGGTACCTGCCCCCCCTGCCTCCTGCCCCCCCCCTGCCTCCTGCCCTCCTCCCTCTCTCCTGCCCTCCTCCCTCTCTCCTGCCCCCCTCCCTCCCTCTCTCCTGCCCCCTCCCTCCCTGTCCCTGCCCCCTGTCTCCTGCCCCCCCCTCTGTCTCCTCTCCTGCCCCCCCCCTCCATGTCCCTGTCCCCCCCCATCTGCCTGCCCCCTGTCTCCTGCCCCCTGTCTCCTGCCCCCCCCCTCTGTCTCCTGGCCCCCCCCCTCCCTGTCCCCCCCCCCCCTCCCTGTCTGCCAGATATGAACCATGGGGTCAGACATGGATGGGGGGTGGGAAGAATGAAATTATTTGGTCCATTTGTGAGTAACCATCATTAGAAGGGTGTTATGTAGTTATGTATGCATGACAGCCAGGCAGAGATATATGAAGGGCCCCAGGCTAAGTAGAGAAGATAATTACATTTTGAATTTTACTGGGTTTTAAAGTTATTTATGACTTTTAACTGTTTGGCACCAACAATAAAACACTTGGTGAGATGCTCAGGCAGCGGCTCTACGGCCTCAATGTCGGCTGCTTTATTAACGGAAAGGTTACGACTGAGAACCACAACATGAGATGGTGCTCCTGCTCACTAATATTGGTTATTAAAGCTTTAATGCCGTTCATGAGAGGGCTGGTGCTTCACTATCAGGGACCCAGGGATATATAGAGTAAAACATATAGATAGATTTATATACAGTATATATATATATATATATATATATATATATATAGTTATATCGTCACCTTCTTAAAATAATGTCTTATGTCATATTTTCAAGAAACAGAATAAACAGAACCGAATCTAAGAATGTATGACATTTAGGCAAAAACATTATTTTCCTCATAAGTAAGTCGTTATAAATACAAGTCGATAAGCCGTAAGTCGTTATTTTAAGAAGGTGACGATATGCACGACATGCATGATATGCACATTAAGTATGAAATTATGGGAAAAGGGACGCTTTGTTGTTCCATTAGTGTGGATTACTAATATATAATATAATAATATATAATATAATATATTATAAAAGTCTCTAGTGGCGGTTT
>NW_027663026.1:17500-25000 GCF_963989245.1 Nansenia antarctica
TGTGTGTGTGTGTGTGTGTGTGTGTGTGTGTGTGTGAGCCTGTGCGTGTGTGTGTGTGTGCATGTGTGCCTGTGTGTGTGTGTGTGTGCCTGTGCGTGCCTGTGTGTGTGTGTGTGTGTGTGTGTGTGTGTGTGTGTGTGTGTGTGAGCCTGTGCGTGTGTGTGTGTGTGTGTGAGCCTGTGCGTGTGTGTGTGTGCATGTGTGCCTGTGTGTGTGTGTGTGTGTGTGTGTGTGTGTGTGAGCCAGCCTGGTGTATGCCCAGGCTCTGCAAACACACAGAGCTGGTGACAGCAGCCACTCTCACAGAGCAAGCACTGAGGAATTCACCCTGTAAAAAGAGTGTACTGGTCCCAGACTGGTCCTCATACACCACACTGGAGCCTGGCGTCTGCAGAGCACAACTAGGTACCCCCTTGTATGCAGAACCCCTTATATACAGAACCCCTTGTGTCCAGAACCCCCGCTGAAACCTGGATTCATGTCTTTCTTTTTCATTCATTTTTCATACTTTTTTCTCCCTTTTCTGTTTCTTTTTTCCCCTCCATTACACAATCTATCTTCATGCAGGAGATTAGGTGCTGCTCTCGTGTTTCAACAGGAACCCAACAGGAAAAACGGGAACTTACATCGCGAATTACAAATCATTCTTAGGGAATTAGACTTGTCTCAAAGCATTACGTGAACGAAAGCAGACCCTGCGGAGATAGAGAGACACACTGGCCCCTGGGGTTGGGGGGTGGGGGTGGGGGTTGGGGAGAGGCATGTTTTAAGCATGTCTAGGACTCTCTCTAGGTTTGATGAGAACAGGGAGATGAGAACTCATCTGGATTGGATAGCATCTCTCATCGTCGCGGGGGCAGATATACTACATCCTATAGGGATTCCCGGAGCTTCCGTAGCATGGGGTCTTCCCCTGGGAGACGAAAGAAGAAAAGCGGAGCTATCTGTATCTGTAGAATGTGAGCTGGGGGTCAGTGTGAGTGCTCCCCCCACTGCTCCCAGTACAGCCTCTCTGCTGTCTGCTCTAGGGGGGCTACTGGGTCAGAAGGGGTGGGGGGCGGACGGGGGGGTCACACACACACCCAGTCTCTACAGGGGGTCAAGCCTTGTCTCTGACCCCCCCCCCGATAGCCCCCCCCCCGATAGCTGCACAACATGTCCCCCCTCTGCTGCTTTCTGTAGGAGGCAACACCCTATTACACCCCTCACCCCCCCCCCACCCCTCCCAGCCCCCTTCAACCAGCGAACTCGGAGAGAACGAGATTGAGCAACACCCCCCTCCTCCTCCTCACACACCACCACCACCACCACCCCTTTATTCTTTCATTCCCTCTCTTTCTCTTTTTCTTCTTCTCCCCCCCCCCCCCCGGGTATTGATGGTGAAGAACCAGCTGTAAGGCCTGGGCTCTGCAGTTCAAACGATACTTTATTATTTTCTCCCCCCCCCCCCCGTTTTCAGAGAGAGAGCAGAGAGAGGCAGGAAAGAATGGATGAATGGTGTTGTACTGGGCTGCCAAGTCAAACAGCGGGTTTGTTTGTGGACAAGTGTAAAGAGACCAGGGGCCGATCCCCCTGCAGGTTCTTATTAACTGGACAGGGGGGTTGGGGGGGTTGGAGGGGGGATGGGGGGTTAGTAGCCTAGGCCTGGGTAGAGGCTGAGAGAGGGGGAACGAAATAGGGAAGTGTGTGTGTGTGTGTGTGTGTGTGTGTGTGTGTGTGTGTGTGTGTGTGTGTGTCTGTGTGTGTGTGTGTGTGTGTGTGTGTGTGTGCGTGTGTGTGTGTGTGTGTGTGTGCGTGTGTGTGTGTGTGTGTGTGCGTGTGTGTGTGTGTGTGTGTGTGCGTGCGTGTGTGTGGTGTGTGTGGTGTGTGTAGGAGGGCTGGAGCGGAGGCTAGGAGACAGAGTGGAAGGAGTCTGAGAGAGGGAGGAGAAGAAGAAGAAGAAGAAGAGGAGGAGGAAGAAGAAGAAGAAGAAGAAGAAGAAGAAGAAGAAGGGAAGAGGAGGAGGTTTGTCCTCCGACAGGCTGAGAGGACCTGGAGTGTCTCTGCCACGGGAGCCCTCGGACCGGGAGAGAGAGGGAGGGAGGAGGGGGGAGGGGGGAGGTGGGGGGGGGGGGAGGAGGGGAATGAAGGGAATGAAGGGGCTTTCTCTGGAAGCTGAGAGCAGCAGGCTGCTGCCCTGGGATTGTACACGGTGTAATCCACGGATTTCCTGAGCTGAGAGGGAGAGAGAGAGACGGAGTGAGAGAGGAGGGATGAGAGAGAGATGAGAGAGAGACAGGAGGGTGAGAGAGAGAGAGAGACAGGAGGGATGAGAGAGAGAGACATAAGGGTGAGAGAGAGATGAGAGAGAGAGAGACAGGAGGGTGAGAGAGATGAGAGAGAGAGAGGGAGAGAGAGAGAGATAGGAGGGAGAGAGAGAGATAGGAGGGAGAGAGAGAGGGGTAGCGGTGGTCTAGTGGATAGTGAGATGGACTTGTGATCGGAAGGTTGTGAGTTCAAATCCCGCCTGAAACCACACCACTACTTGAGTAAGGCACTTAGCCCTCAGTTACTCCAGGGTGAATGTCCCTGTAATTCGTAATTGTAAATCGCTTTGGATTAAAAGTGTCTGCTAAATGGCAAAATAAATAAAAATAGAGAGGAGGAAATGGGAGAAAAGAGAGATGAAGAGAGAGTCAAAAGCAAGAGAGTAGTTAAGGGGCCTTCCTTTTTAGCTCGCGTGGTGTCCAATGTGTGTGTGTGTGTGTGTATGTGTGTGTGTGTGTGTGTGTGTGTGTGTGTATGTGTGTGTGTAGCGTGTGTACAGTGAGTATTAAGAAGTGTAAAAACCCTGAGAGGGGGCCTGGCACGCTGTTTTCTGGTGCCAGATGCGATCAGTTGAAAGCATTGCTTACCTTCAAATAAGCGAAAGTTACACGAAAAGAGGCGCCAAGCGGGTTGTAAAAATACTCTGGCAATCCTTTGGAAGTTGGCAATCCTTGGAAATCACATTTCATTTCTCAGGCATTTTTATGTCGAAAATGTTGGTTTTATAGCCCCTCCACAGGTTGCAGGGTCACCTGGAAATGGGAACACGTTCTTGAGGTGTAGTTGATTAAACCGTGGGAGACAACAGCGCAGCTTCCATCTGTAAGGCAACAGACAACTTTGAAGTGCTTCTTTGCGTGTCAAAGTCTCCATTTCCTTCTCTAATGTATCCAAGGTGTGTGTTTCAGGGTAAACGTACAGTAAAAGATCAGAGGACAGAGGGGGGGGGGGGGGGGGGGGGTTTGATGGGCCAACAATGACACATCTAAGACAGGGTCTCCAAGCAGAGACATGGAAGTCAAACGGTAAAAAAAAGAGGAAATGGGAAAAAAAGGAATTCTGTGTTACTGCCTCTCTCTCGTGGTGGTGACAAGCGAGGAGGATCGGTCTAGGGCAGGACACACACATGCTTGCACGCAGGCACGCACGCACACAAACACACACATACACATTCACGCACGCTAGCAAACAAGTATGCACACAAACACACACGCACACAACCACCGACACACACACACCCACACCCACACACACACACACACACACACACACACACACACAACACACACACACACACACAAACAAAACCTATAGGGTTCTGTAGGTGGATGAGACTTCATCTTACCTGGCCCTGGATGTTATTTCAGACATCCCCCCCCCCACACCCCACCCACCCCTCCTCCCCCTCCCTTCCTCAGTCCCGGGGCGCCGTGAACCCGATCCCCTGTGGGCCGAGACCCGGCGGAGCCCCCCGGAAGGCCCAGTGAGGCGCGTCGTCCGGTGTCAAGGGGTCCCTGGGTCCCTGGGTCTGACAGTGAAACAGAACCGCCCCCCCGTAAGAGAGAGAGGGAGAGAGCAGGGAGGGATGGAAGGCATTGGAGAGGAACACTGCCTCCTGACTACCTCCCACCCCACCACCACCACCACCCCCCAGCGCTGATTTGAAGGGTATTCTTTATCAGAGAGGGGCTGATTAAATGTCTATAGAGAGAGACATATCTCTCCAAGCAGGCTTCTCAGATCTCATGCCCTGATTCTGGCATTCTCTGGCTTCTCATATGCACCTGTGCCTGTGCCCATACCCCACTGCCCAATCATCCTGCTAATGATGCCCCCCACCCACCCTCTCCACACATCCAACCCCCCCCACCCACCCCAACCCAACCCAACCCACTAGCACTGGAGGAAGAAAATACCTCCATCTGTACAACACATGCTCTCTCTGTACCAGCCTTTATTTGTTTTCATTCTCCCCCCCCTCCCCCTTCACCTCCTCCCTCTCCCTCCCCCCCGCCCCCCTCTCTACCACTCTATCACTCTTCTCTTCTTTTGTTCTTTCTTTCCTTCGTGCTCTGTGTGTGTAAATAGACAGTAGAATGGTGCCCCCCCCCTTTCTTCTTCAACCTTTTCTTCTTCACTTGAAAGAGAGAGAGACCAGAGAGAGAGAGAGAGAGAGATGAAAGAGATAGTCGAGAGAGAGGCGAGAGAGAGAGAGACCAGGGAGAGTAAGAGAGAGAGAGAGAGAGAGAGAGAGAGAGACAGAAAGAGAGAGATGAAAGAGAGAGATACAAAAGAGAGAGAGAGAGAGCGAGAGATGAAAGAGATAGTCGAGTAAGAGAGAGAGAGAGAGAGAGAGAGAGAGGACTATAGAGACTGTGAAGGAGTAGAGAGAGAAAGAGAAGTTAGGGAGGAAGGAGAAAGGGAGAGAGGGTAGTGAGGTAGTTGACAGGAGTGAGGTCGTCCAGCACCTTGTCATCAGCACCTACTCATTACATGTTATAATAGCGTAAAAGTTTCAGACGGAAAACCAAGAACACTAATACTAACAAACAGCCAGAGTTTAATACACTTCAAGGTCAATTGCTCCTATGCACACATGTGTTGATAAATGACTGTTTTTTCTACACCGCTTTTCTGTGGAGAACGTTTAACGTTTAACGTTTTCTGTGCGGGCTCTCTCTCTTTCTTTCTTTCCAACAACCACTAATGAAATTTTGGAATGCAGCACTTTGGGATAAATCTTTGGGGATAAATTGGAGGTTCCAAGACCATCAACGTGGAGCGTTGAGATTCGCTCTCCAGCTTTTGTTTTTTAACCGAATCTTTATTCGATTATCAAAACAGAACGTTTGAAGTTTTTGAAGTTTCTCACGGACAACGTCAGCATGTGATAATGAGAAACCTGTGTGGAGCGCGGTGATAAAATCACGCTAGCACGCTAATCAAAGAATGGCCGTCCAACCTCTCTGAAGTACCAGGAGTGGCCTCTGTTCCTCTGTGGGAACCTGTCCCCTCCACGGAGTGACCCACTTCATCACCAGCAGCACACCCACTCTGTCCGTCAACACACACACACACACACACACACACACACACAAACGCACGCACACGCACACACACTCACACATATTCAACACGCACACACACACACACACACACACGCACTCTCGCTCTCTCTCTTTCTTGCTCTCTCACTTAGCAGTGTGGGCGCTATGGTTACAGCACAGAGATGCTCCTTCCTTCCCCATAGTGGAAGAATAATATTGAACAACCACAGCCCACACACACACACACACACACACACACACACACACACACACACACACACACACACACAGCCCACACAGCTCCTTTACCCAAGTATCCCCCTCTCCCCCCCCCCCCCTCCCCGCTCGCCCCTCTCCCCTCCCCCTCCACCCTGGACCGGTCTGTCTGGTGTGCAGGTTGCAGTGTTTAGGGAAACTCCTGGGTTCTGGCGCCACTACAGAGGGAGTGGCCCATGGGTGTTCTGCCAGTCTGCCCAGCGCCCAGCGCCCAGCGCCCGGGGCCGGCCCGGTGTTGCTCTTGGCAGCGGTAGAAACACACTCCCCGGTGGGCAGGCAGCCGTGTGGGTCAAGAGCCTGGGCACCGCCGGCGTGTCAGCCAGCCAGTCAACCAGCCAGCCAACCAGTCATCCAGCCAGCCAACCAGCCAGCCAGCCATCCAGCAGCCAACCAGTCAGCCAGTCAGCCAGCCAGGCAACCAGTCAGCCAGTCAGCCAGCCAGGCAACCAGCCAGCCAGCCAACCAGCCAGCCAGCCAGCTAGTCAACCAGCCAGCCAGTCAGCCAGCCAACCAGTCAGCCAACCAACCAGCCAGTCAACCAGCCAGTCAACCAGCCAGCCAGTCAACCAGCCAGTCAGCCAACCAGCCAGCCATCCCGCCAGCCAACCAGTCAACCAACCAGCCAGTCAGCCAACCAGCCAACCAGCCAGTCAGCCAACCAGCCAACCAGCCAGTCAGCCAGCCAGCCAACCACCCAGCCAACCAGACAGAACCCCCTAACCTGGCCGGTGTGTGTGTGTGGTGGAGGTAAAATAGAAGACAATAAAGCAGCACACACGCTAGGGAGAGTTAATGTTAATGTATGCCTATGAGGGGCTGTCATTATGAAGACAGCAGGGGAGCCTGAATCGCCTGGTTGAGGTTCTCTATGAGGTGGAATGAAAGCGTGTTTCGCTGTTAGGCTCTCTCTCTCTGTCTGTCTCTCTCTCTGTCTCTCTCTCTCTCTCTCTCTCTCTCTCTCTCTCTCTCTCTCTCTCTAGGGTTGATCAAGACCCATTTGTGGGATTACCTCTTTGGCTGGGCGACAGCAAGGCGCTGAGCGCACAGCCCGAAATAGTTCTGTCTGAATCATAAGTGTAATAAAATAAATAAGATTGCTCACCGCTCATTTTCGGGGAGGGAGGGAGGGAGGGAGGGAGAGGGAGGGTGGAGGTGAGGTCCTGGGGCTGGCTGGGGCTTCGCATGCAACGGGGAAGATGAGAAGAGGTGAGAGACCGGGGAGGGAGGGAGGGAGGGAGGGAGGGAGGGAAGGAGGGAGGGAGAGAGGGAGGGAGGGAGGGAGGGAGGGAGGGAGAGAGAGAGGGATAGAGAGAGAGAGAGAGGGATAGAGAGAGGGATAGAGAGAGAGACATATCCATCCATGCTGTCATCTCCCTTGTGTTGTCTCTCTTCATTAGAACAGAGGCAATCCTCTCTAGAAGGTTCCACCTGGAAGACTGGTTAGCAATGACCTCAGCCTGACAGGAGAGAGAAAATAGTCATAAGGTTTAGCTTAAGACGCGTGTGTGTGTGTGTGTGTGTGTGTGTGTGTGTGTGTGTGTGTGTGTGTGTGAGTGTGGTGTGTGTGCATGAGTGTGGTGTGTGTGTGTGTGTGCGTGTGTGCATGTGTGTGAGTGTGTATGTGTGTGTGTGTGTGTGTGTGTGTTGTGTGTGTGTGTGTGTGTGTGTGTGTGTGTGTGTGTTAGTGGAGGTTGGTGGAGGTAGCAATCAGAGAACTGGCTGGTTGTAATGCATGAAGAATGGTGTCAAACACACATCCTCATTACAATTTCATTACAATGATTCCGTCCTCCAATTTCTACCTCCACCAGCCTCCACTTGGGTGTGTGTGTGTGTGTGTGTGTGTGTGTGTGTGTGTGTGTGTGTGTGT
>NW_027663025.1:0-7500 GCF_963989245.1 Nansenia antarctica
GAATGTATGGAGCAGGGTTCCTCCTGGCCTTATTCTCAGCCTGATGGAAATCTTACTGGCACACTGTTGTTGACTCTGACAGGAGCAGCCGCGGCTCACGCCCAGACTTGTACCCCACTTCCAGTGAAGCTCGAGACATTGATTGAGCTCTTTGTTTTGGTCATGTTTTGAAAGCTTTCGAGATAGTGGAGTGTGTGTGTGTGTGGACGAGGGAACGTTTCTCTGGCTGAACTGCGACTGCACACAACCACATACTGTACATGTACCATGCCACATACATACATGCGACCTGGTGAAAGTTCCCGACACACACTCCTGAGAAAGCACGCACGGAGACACACACTCCTGAGAAAGCACGCATGGAGACACACACTCCTGAGAACGCACGCACAGAGACACACACTCCTGAGAAAGCACGCACGGAGTCGTAGTTAATAAAAAAATGGAAATAATTTATTAAGCTAAACACCGGTTGACTTTTCCTTGTGCGCTGTCCTGTACCTTGTGCGATACGCCCTTTGCTTTTTGCGATACGCACTTTGCTTTGTGCCTCTGTATTTTCAAAAGAAGAGATTTGGTGAGGCAGCATTCTCATTTTATGCACCCAGATTGTGGAATACACTGCCAGTTTACATTAGGGATGCAACCTCAGCAAAAATGTTCAAGTCAAGACTAAAAACCCATCTTTTTAATATTGCCTTTAAATGACTAAATAATTTAATTATGATTATGTAATGATTGGAGCAGGAAAAGCAGGAAATGCGCTATACAAATCAAAAGTTATTATTATTATTATTATTGTGCGATACGATGTGTGGTTGGAAACATTATAAGCTCCACCATAACCTACCAAACACACACTTAGATCACCTAGTTAACCAAATACAGACAAGATCACCTAGATAACCCAACACAGACAAACATAGTTTAAAAGCACAAACTCACCCGAGTACAAAGCAGAAAGGGCATAGGGTGATCCCCTGAAATCTGTATGTTAGGGTGCTAGGGTTAGGGTTAGGGTTAGGCGAAACAGAAATAGGGGTTAACCCTAACCCTAACAGTGGGTGCACAGTCTGTCTTGTCTTGGGAGCCAGGTCTGCCTGTGGCGGCCTCTCTCCAGGGCGAGGCTGTGCTCACTGAGTCTGTACATAGTCACGGGTTTCCTGAGTTTTGGGTCAGTCACAGTACTCAGGTATTCTGCCACTGTGTATTCTCTGTTTAGGGCCAAATAGCATTCAATTTTGCTCTGGTTTTTGGTTGATTCTTGCCAATGTGTCAGGTCATTTTCTTTTCGTTTTCTTATAGTTAAGTCCCTCCTAGCGTTCCAAGCCTCCCCCAACCTCCCCTCTCCCTCCTACCACCCCCAGCCTCCCCCAGCCTCCCTCTGCCTCCCCCAGCCTCCCCTCTCCCTCCTACCACCCCCCGCCTCCCACACCCCCCTACATACGTGTGACATGGTTTGCTGTGTGTCAGTCAGCCAGTCGGTTGCCACGGTGATGCTCTTTTGTAGTCTCCATCATCACACACACGCACACACACACACACACACACACACCCATCATGTCTCACCATAGATAACACATTTCTTCTTCAGGAGAAATTGAATTGATTCAAACTCATTTCTCTGGACACGTGTGTGCGTGTGTGTGTGTGTGTGTGTGTGTGTGTGTGTGTGTGTGCGTGTGCTTGTGGTGTGTGTGTCTGTGTGTGTGTGTGTGTGTGTGTGCGTGTGCTTGTGGTGTGTGTGTCTGTGTGTGTGTGTGTGTGTGTATGTGCGTGTTTGTGCATCTGTGTGTGTGTGTGTGTGTTGTGTCTGTATGTCTGTGTGTGTGTGTGTGTTGTGTCTGTGTGTGTGTCTGTGTGTTGTTGTCTGTGTGTGTGTGTGTGTGTGTGTGTGTTGTGTCTGTGTGTGTGTCTGTGTGTGTGTGTGTGTGTCTCTGAGAGGCAGATGGACCTTGACAGCTTTGACTGGTGTTCATCACAGCTGTGCTGTCACACACACACACACACACACACACACACACACACACACACACACACACACACACACACACACACCCAGGCTGACTGGGCTGATAAAGAGGGACAGATTGAACAAATCCTTTTTTGTCTCATTCAGATTGGAGGACCCCAAGGTCTTACACACACGCACGCACGCACGTGAGAATGGTGTGTTGTTCATTTAGGGAGACGTGTGAAGGAAAAGAGAAGAAGAGAAATCACAGCTCGGCTCTCAACCAATCACAGCTCAGCTCTCAGCCAGGAAACAGCAGAGAGGAGGGTCAGCTGACAGGAAACAGCAGAGAGGAGGGTCAGCTGACAGGAAACAGCAGAGAGGATTGTCACCTGACAGGAAACAGCAGAGAGGAGGGTCAGCTGACAGGAAACAGCAGAGAGGAGGGTCAGCTTGACTCCACCCTCTCATGCTTGACTCCACCCTCTCATCCTTGACTCCACCCTCTCATCCTTGACTCCACCCTCTCATGCTTGACTCCACCCTCTCATCCTTGACTCCACCCTCTCATCCTTGACTCCACCCTCTCACACTTGACTCCACCCTCTCATGCTTGACTCCACCCTCTCATCCTTGACTCCACCCTCTCATCCTTGACTCCACCCTCTCATCCTTGACTCCACCCTCTCATGCTTGACTCCACCCTCTCATGCTTGACTCCACCTTCTCATCCTTGACTCCACCCTCTCATCCTTGACTCCACCCTCTCATTCTTTTTTTTTCTTTTTTTTACAAATCTTTTTATTGCAAGCAGTCTTTGTTTACATTTTAGTTTTTTTTGTTTTGTTTGTTCACCCTCTCATTCTTGACTCCACTCTCTCATTCTTGACTCCACCCTCTCATCCTTGACTCCATCCTCTCCTTCCAATCACACATCAAATCCCGTCACCAAATCCACCTTCTTCCACCTCAAAAACATCTCCAGACTCCGCCCGTCCCTCTCTGCCTCTGTGGCCCTCAGAACCCACCTGTTCACCAAGGCCTCTGGCTCCTAGTTTAGCTGTTCACCAAGGCCTCTGGGCCCTAGTTCAGCTGTCCACCAAGGCCTCTGGTCCCTAGTTCAGCTGTTCACCAAGGCCTCTGGTCCCTAGTTCAGCTGTTCACCAATGCCTCTGGCTCCTAGTTCAGCTGTTCACCAAGGCCTCTGGCTCCTAGTTCAGCTGTTCACCAAGGCCTCTGGCTCCTAGTTCAGCTGTTCACCAAGGCCTCTGGGCCCTAGTTCAGCTGTTCACCAAGGCCTCTGCTCCCTAGTTCAGCTGTTCACCAAGGCCTCTGGTCCCTAGTTCAGCTGTCCACCAAGGCCTCTGGCTCCTAGTTCATCTGTTCACCAAGGCCTCTGGTCCCTAGTTCAGCTGTTCACCAAGGCCTCTGGCTCCTAGTTCAGCTGTTCACCAAGGCATCTGGCTCCTAGTTCAGCTGTTCACCAAGGCCTCTGGGCCCTAGTTCAGCTGTTCACCAAGGCCTCTGCTCCCTAGTTCAGCTGTTCACCAAGGCCTCTGGTCCCTAGTTCAGCTGTCCACCAAGGCCTCTGGCTCCTAGTTCAGCTGTTCACCAAGGCCTCTGGTCCCTAGTTCAGCTGTTCACCAAGGACTCTGGTCCCTAGTTCAGCTGTTCACCAAGGCCTCTGGCTCCTAGTTCAGCTGTTCACCAAGGCCTCTGGGCCCTAGTTCAGCTGTTCACCAAGGCCTCTGCTCCCTAGTTCAGCTGTTCACTAAGGCCTCTGGTCCCTAGTTCAGCTGTCCACCAAGGCCTCTGGCTCCTAGTTCAGCTGTTAACCAAGGCCTCTGGTCCCTAGTTCAGCTGTTCACCAAGGACTCTGGTCCCTAGTTCAGCTGTTCACCAAGGCCTCAGCTGTTGACGTTGTCGCTGTGTTTTCTGTTTCTGTCTGTCTGAATGTCTTTCTGTACATTTGTAAAGCGTCCTTGGGTTCCTATATAAATGTATATGAATCTATATAAATGTATATGAATCTATATAAATGTATATGAATCTATAGAAATATATGAATCTATAGAAATATATGAATCTATAGAAATGTATATGAATCTAAGAAAGACGTGGTGGTGTGAGGGAGAAGGATCAGCTCTGATGTGTGTGTGTGTGTGTGTGTGTGTGTGTTTGTGTGTGTGTGTGTGTGTGTGCGTGTGTGTGTGTGTGTGATGAATAAAAGTTGATTGGACTCCTACACGCTCGTCAGGAGGAGCGTTTCATTAGCGTGTTCCTGTGTAATTGTGTGTGTGTGTGTGTGCGTGTCCGTGTGTGCGTGGGTGTGTGGGTGGGTGTGTGTGTGTGGCTGGGTGTGTGTGTGTGGGTCGGTGTGTGTGTCGAAACCATATTACCAGCAATGTAATGTGTACTGCATACGGAGCCAAATACATGACCTAACACATCTATGTGTGTGTGTGTGTGTGTGTGTGTGTGTGTGTGTGTGTGTGTGTGTCTGTGTGTGAAACCTGTGTGACATGCCAACACGTATGTTCTCGATTTCTCGAGAGATGGATCACTGGCACTGTTGTTAATGATGGCCTCACACAGACACACACACACACACACACACACACACACACACACTCACACACACCACACACACGCACACACGGATCTGCTGTATGTGTCGATGGTTGATTGCTGGTTTACTGATTTGGCGCTCTATTGGTTTTTTATTTCGTCAGCTAGTCTGCTAAAGAGAGAGGGAGGGAGGGGTGGAGGGAGGGGTGGAGGGAGGGAGGAAGGGGTGGAGGGAGGGATGGAGGGAGGGAGGGAGGGGTGGAGGGAGGGAGGAAGGGGTGGAGGGAGAGAGGGAGGGAGGGGTGGAGGGAGGGAAGGAGGGAGGGGTGGAGGGAGGGAGGAAGGGGTGGAGGGAGGGATGGAGGGAGGAAGGGGTGGAGGGAGGGAGGGATGGAGGGAGGGATGGAGGGAGGGAGGGGTGGAGGGAGGGAGGGATGGAGGGAGGGAGGGGTGGAGGGAGGGAGGGATGGAGGGAGGGAGGGAGGGAATGAAAAAGGAAAATTGAAAGCCATAAAAACACATCAGAATGAAGAGGTATGAGGTGTCAGCAGTCTGCCTGTGTTGGGGTGTGTTCACCAGGCACGGTGTGTGTGTGTGTGTGTGTGTGTGTGTGTGTGTGTGTGTGTGTGTGCGCGCGCGTGTAGTGTGTGTGTGCGCGCGTGTAGTGTGTGTGTGTGTTCTATAGATGCTAACAGGGTTAACCTCCATGTTGTCGCGCCGTTATGTGTGATGTTGTGTGTGGTCTTTACACACCACTAACGACGCACGTCCTTGAGGTTCCAAATGACAGCCGTGTGTGTGTGTGTGTGTGTGTGTGTGTGTTTGTGTGTGTGTGTAGTTAGCTCCCATTTGCCGCTGCACAGCTGGAAATTGCATTTAGAACATCTCTTGTAGGGCACTCTCTCTCTCTCTCTGTTTCTCTGTCTATGTCTCTACTGTCTCTCTCTGTCTATGTCTCTGTCTCTCTCTGTCTATGTCTCTCTCTCTACTCTCTCACTCTCTCTCTCTCTCTCTGTTTCTCTACTGTCTCTCTCTCTCTCTACTCTCTCACTCTCTCTCCCTCTCTCTACTCTCTCTCTGTCTCTTTCTCTCTCTCTGTCTCTGTCTCTTTCTGTTACTTTCCGTCTCTCTCTCTCTCTCTCTCTCTCTCTCTGTCTCTCTCTATCTGTCTCTCTCTCTCTCTCTCTCTCTGTCTCAATATCTCTCTCTGTCTCTCTCTGTCTCTCTGGGAAACATACGTTTACATTGCCAAACCAAGTGTGAAGAAAAAAACAAAAACAAAAGGAAAGTCATGTACATACAATTAAAGGTATACTAGAATAAAGAAATGATTCAACTTGTTTACAGTCTTTACGGTGGTTGTGTTGGTCGTCCTTTTACTGTCACAACAGCTAACAAATCTGGCTGCTGTGTTTGCACATTGTTGTACTTCACCCAGCAGATATGGCAGTTCTTTTCTTTTTGGGTGTTGGTGATCAGTGGGAAGTATGTGTCTCTGGTTAAAAGTGGATGGATGGCCCTGGGGTAGAAGCTGAGCTTCAGTCTGTTTGTCCTTGCGGCCATGGTCCTGTACCGCCTTTTCGAGGGCAGCCGGGCAAAGTGTTCGTACCCAGGGTGGGATGGGTCTCTGGAGATCTTGGAGGCCTTCCTGAGGCAGCGTGTGTTGTACAGCTCTTCCAGAGAGGGGAGGGGGGCGCCGGTGATCTTCTGGGCTGTTCTCACGACTCTCTGTAGCGCATTTCTCTCTGCGGTTGTGCAGCTGGAGAACCAGTTGCAGATGCAGTAGGTGAGGATGCTTTCCACTGCGCCGCGGTAGAAGGCCACCAGTATCTCCTGCTTGTTGTGTTCCTTCCTGAGGACTCTCAGGAAGTAGAGCCGCTGTTGTGCCTTCTTGATGGTGGCTGCTGTGTTGTTCTTCCAGGACAGGTCATCCTGTATGTGCACCCCCAGGAATCGGAGGGTTGAGACTATCTCCACGCTCTCTCCGTCGATGAGCAGGGGCTGGACCTCAGATTTTTTCCTCCTGAAGTCCACGATGATTTGCTGGGTCTTTGACTGGTTCAGCAGCAGGTTGTTAACCTTGCACAGCTTGCTCAGCTGCTCTACCTCATCCCTGTACGCCGCCTCGTCCCCCCCCGAGATGCAGCCCACCACGGTGGTGTCGTCTGCAAACTTTACGATGGAGTTGCTGGGGTGGACGGGGGTGAAGTCGTAGGTGTAGAGGTTGTAGAGGATGGGGCTTAGCACGCAGCCCTGGGGGGACCCAGTGCTGAGTCTGAGGGCTGTGGAGGTGTGGGAGCCCACCCGCACCCTCTGGGGGCGGTCGGACAGGAAGTCCTTGATCCATGCACATATAGAGTGTGATAGTCCCAGGTCTAGTAGTTTGGTCACTAGCCTGTCTGGAAGGATGGTGTTGAAGGCAGAGCTGAAGTCCACAAAGAGCAGTCTCGCGTAGCTGTTTCCCCTCTCCAGGTGGGATAGAGTGGCGTGGAGAGTCGTCGCGATGGCGTCCTCTGTGGACCTGTGGGCTCTGTAGGCGAACTGGTATGGATCCAGGTTGGGCGGGAGGCGTGTGACTATGTGGGCCCGGACTAGTTTCTCGAAGCACTTCATGATGATTGGTGTGAGTGCCACCGGGCGGTAGTCGTTTAGGCAGCTCACCGTGCTTTTCTTCGGGACTGGGATGATAGTTGAGGTTTTCAGGCAGGGTGGGATGTTGGCCTGGGACAGGGACTGGTTGAAGATGTTGGTGAAAACCCCGGCCAGCTGGTCGGCGCAGTCACTCAGCACCCGTCCCAGGACGCCATCCGGCCCAGAGGCTTTCCTGGGGTCCACCGCCTTCAGCACGCGTCTCACTTCATGCTCTGTGAGGGTGAGGCTGCTGAGAGCTGGAGAGAGTGGTGTTTGTGTTGTGGTTACCTCCGTTCGCCCCTCGTCGAACCGGGCGTAGAAGGAGTTCAGCTTTTCCGCCAGCAGGG
>NW_027663024.1:0-7500 GCF_963989245.1 Nansenia antarctica
GAGAGAGAGAGAGAGAGAGAGGAGAGAGAGAGGGAGCGGGGGTAGGGGGGGGTGTTCAAGGAGAAAGAAAGAAGACACAAAGCAGGGGGGAGGGAGAGATACGAGGGGGGGGGGATTCCTCTGGTTGCCGTGACAACGACTTCACCTCATCGTAATGCCCAGTGGAGCATCAAAACCTTTATACCCTCACTCCCTCTCTCTCTCTCTCTCTCCTCTCCCTCTCTCTCTCTCTCTCTCTCTCTCTCTCTCTCCCTCTCTCTCTCTCTCTCTCTCCCTCTCTCTCCCTCTCACTCTCTCTCTCTCTCTCATCCCCCCTCTCTCTCATCCCTGTCCTCTCCCTCTCTCTCTCTCTCCCTCTCCCTCTCTGCACATAATTAGGAAGTAAGGCCTAACCTTGATTGCATCGCACGTGCAGCACTGATTCCCAGTGTGTGACGGGGGGGGGGGGGGCAGTGACAGGGAGGGGGGGCTGTGTAGAGAGGGCCCAGTGGGGGGGTCCGATAGGGCAGACAGGGGGGAGTCAGGGGAGGCAGGGAGGGGGGTCGCTGCAGGGAGCAGTAGACCTGAAGTGTCCTGCCGCGCTTCCTGAAACCACCAGCAGCAGGGATGAGGGGGCAGGGGGGGGTGATGCTGCCTCCTACTGAAGTGTGTGTGTGTGGGGCGGCTGGGGAGGGAGTGTTGCCTCATACTGTCGTCTGGGGGGGGGGGGGGGGGGGGGGGAACAGGGGCGAGTGTTGCCACCTACTGAAGTCAGCCTTCGTAACGGTCAAAGTAGCTTTACACTCCTGCTTATTATAGTGAATACACCGCTCTCTAGTTAACATCTTACATATATGTTATATACCTCATACTGTAATACCTCATACTGTAATACCTCATACTGTAATACTGTAATACCTCATACTGTAATACCTCATACTGTAATACCTCATACTGTAATACCTCACACTGTATACTCATACTGTAATACTCATACTGCAATACCTCATACTGTAATACTGTAATACCTCATACTGTAATACCTCATACTGTAATACCTCATAATGTAATACCTCATACTGTAATACTTTATACTGTAATACCTCATACTGTAATACCTCATACTGTAATACCTCATACTGTAATACTTTATACTGTAATACCTCATACTATAATACCTCATACTGTAATACCTCATACTGTAATACATCATACTGTAATACCTCATACTGTAATACATCATACTGGTAATACCTCATACTGTAATCCATCATACTGTAATACCTCATACTGTAATACCTCATACTGTAATACCTCATACTGTAATACCTCATACTGTAATACCTCATACTGTAATACTATAATACCTTATACTGTAATACCTCATACTGTAATACCTCATACTATAATACCTCATACTGTAATACCTCATACTGTAATACCTCATACTGTAATACCTCATACTATAATACATCATACTATAATACATCATACTGTAATACCTCATACTGTAATACCTCATAGTGTAATACTATAATACCTTATACTGTAATACCTCATACTATAATACCTCATACTGTAATACCTCATACTGTAATACCTCATACTGTAATACCTCATACTCTAATACATCATACTATAATACCTTATACTGTAATACCTCATACTGTAATACCTCATACTGTAATACCTCATACTGTAATACCTCATACTGTAATACCTCATACTATAATACCTTATACTGTAATACCTCATACTGTAATACATCATACTGTAATACATCATACTGTAATACATCATACTGTAATACATCATACTGTAATACCTCATACTGTAATACCTCATACTGTAATACCTCATACTATAATACATCATACTATAATACCTTATACTGTAATACCACATACTGTAATACCTCATACTGTAATACCTCATACTGTAATACCTCATACTGTAATACCTCATACTGTAATACCTCATACTGTAATACCTCATACTATAATACATTATACTGTAATACCTCATACTGTAATACCTCATACTGTAATACCTCATACTGTAATACCTTATACTATAATACCTCATACTGCAATACCTCATACTGTAATACCTCATACTGTAATACCTTATACTGTAATACCTTATACTGTAATACCTTATACTGTAATACCTCATACTATAATACCTCATACTGTAATTACTGTAATACCTCATACTATAATACCTCATACTGTAATACTGTAATACCTCATACTGTAATACCTCATACTGTAATACCTCATACTGTAATACTATAATACCTCATACTGTAATACCTCATACTATAATACCTCATACTGTAATACCTCATACTGTAATACTGTAATACCTCATACTGTAATACCTCATACTGTAATACTATAATACCTCATACTGTAATACCTCATACTATAATACCTCATACTGTAATACCTCATACTGTAATACATCATACTGTAATACCTCATACTGTAATACATCATACTGTAATACCTCATACTGTAATACATCATACTGTAATACCTCATACTGTAATACCTCATACTGTAATACCTCATACTGTAATACCTCATACTGTAATACCTCATACTGTAATACTATAATACCTTATACTGTAATACCTCATACTGTAATACCTCATACTATAATACCTCATACTGTAATACCTCATACTGTAATACCTCATACTGTAATACCTCATACTATAATACATCATACTATAATACATCATACTGTAATACCTCATACTGTAATACCTCATAGTGTAATACTATAATACCTTATACTGTAATACCTCATACTATAATACCTCATACTGTAATACCTCATACTGTAATACCTCATACTGTAATACCTCATACTCTAATACATCATACTATAATACCTTATACTGTAATACCTCATACTGTAATACCTCATACTGTAATACCTCATACTGTAATACCTCATACTGTAATACCTCATACTATAATACCTTATACTGTAATACCTCATACTGTAATACATCATACTGTAATACATCATACTGTAATACATCATACTGTAATACATCATACTGTAATACCTCATACTGTAATACCTCATACTGTAATACCTCATACTATAATACATCATACTATAATACCTTATACTGTAATACCACATACTGTAATACCTCATACTGTAATACCTCATACTGTAATACCTCATACTGTAATACCTCATACTGTAATACCTCATACTGTAATACCTCATACTATAATACATTATACTGTAATACCTCATACTGTAATACCTCATACTGTAATACCTCATACTGTAATACCTTATACTATAATACCTCATACTGCAATACCTCATACTGTAATACCTCATACTGTAATACCTTATACTGTAATACCTTATACTGTAATACCTTATACTGTAATACCTCATACTATAATACCTCATACTGTAATTACTGTAATACCTCATACTATAATACCTCATACTGTAATACTGTAATACCTCATACTGTAATACCTCATACTGTAATACCTCATACTGTAATACTATAATACCTCATACTGTAATACCTCATACTATAATACCTCATACTGTAATACCTCATACTGTAATACTGTAATACCTCATACTGTAATACCTCATACTGTAATACTATAATACCTCATACTGTAATACCTCATACTATAATACCTCATACTGTAATACCTCATACTGTAATACTGTAATACCTCATACTGTAATACCTCATACTGTAATACCTCATACTGTAATACCTCATACTGTCATACCTCATACTGTCATACCTCATACTGTAATACTTTATACTGTAATACTATAATACCTCATACTGTAATACTATAATACCTCATACTGTAATACCTCATACTGTCATACCTCATACTGTAATACCTCATACTGTAATACCTCATACTGTAATACTATAATACCTCATACTGTAATACCTCATACTATAATACCTCATACTGTAATACCTCATACTGTAAAACTGTAATACCTCATACTGTAATACCTCATACTGTAATACCTCATACTGTAATACCTCATACTGTCATACCTCATACTGTAATACTTTATACTGTAATACCTCATACTGTAATACTATAATACCTCATACTGTAATACTATAATACCTCATACTGTAATACTATAATACCTCATACTATAAAACTATAATACCTCATACTGTAATACCTCATACTGTAATACCTCATACTGTTATACTATAATACCTCATACTGTAATACTATAATACCTCACACTGTAATACTATAATACCTCATACTATAAAACTATAATACCTCATACTATAATACCTCATATTATAATACCTCATACTGTAATACCACATACTGTAATACTGTAATACCTCATACTGTAATAACTCATACTATAATACCTCATACTGTAATACCTCATACTGTAATACCTCATACTATAATACCTCATACTGTAATACTGTAATACCTCATACTGTAATACTGTAATACATCATACTGTAATACTGTAATACCTCATACTGTAATACCTCATACTGTAATACCTCATACTGTAATAACTCATACTATAATACCTCATACTGTAATACCTCATACTGTAATACCTCATACTATAATACCTCATACTGTAATACTGTAATACCTCATACTGTAATACTGTAATACATCATACTGTAATACTGTAATACCTCATACTGTAATACCTCATACTGTAATACCTCATACTGTAATACCTTATACTATAATACCTCATACTGTAATACCGTATACTATAATACCTCATACTGTAATACCTCATACTGTAATACTTTATACTGTAATACCTCATACTGTAATACCTCATACTGTAATACCTCATACTGTAATACCTCATACTGTAATACCTTATACTATAATACCTCATACTGTAATACCTCACACTGTAATACCTCATACTGTAATACCTCATACTGTAATACTTCATACTGTAATACCTCATACTGTAATACCTCATACTGCAATACTGTAATACCTCATACTGTAATACCTCATACTGTAATACCTCATACTATAATACCTCATACTGTAATACCTCATACTGTAATACCTTATACTATAATACCTCATACTGTAATACCTCATACTGTAATACCTCATACTGTAATACCTCAGACTGTAATACCTCATACTGTAATACCTCATACTGTAATACCTTATACTATAATACCTCATACTGTAATACCTCATACTATAATACCTCATACTGTAATACCTCATACTGTAATACTATAATACCTCATACTGTAATACCTTATACTATAATACCTCATACTGTAATACCTCATACTGTAATACTATAATACCTCATACTGTAATACCTTATACTATAATACCTCATACTGTAATACCTCATACTATAATACCTCATACTGTAATACCTCATACTGTAATACCTCATACTATAATACCTCATATTGTAATACATCATACTGTAATACCTCATACTGTAATACCTCATACTGTAATACCTTATACTATAATACCTCATACTATAATAATACCTCATACTGTAATACCTCATACTGTAATACCTCATACTATAATACCTCATACTGTAATACTATAATACCTCATACTATAATACCTCATACTATAATAATACCTCATACTGCAATACCTCATACTGTAATACCTCATACTATAATACCTCATACTGTAATACCTCATACTGTAATACCTTACACTCTCTATATATCATGTCCTATCTGATTAGATGACAAACTACATTTGGTTGTCTCCTTTCTTGTTTTTCTGTGCAGTGACAGTAAAGGTGAATGTAAAGGTGAATCTAATCTAATCTATTAATCTGATGTTTCTTGTGTTGCTGGTGACATTTAATCAATGTAACGAGCCAATCAGCAGTTAGACTGACGTGCTGATGAACAACCAATCAGCAGTGAGACTGACGAGCCAATCAGCAGTGAGACTGACGCGCTGATGAACAGATCGTGAGGAATGTCGTCTCTCCACGGTCGTCTGAGAGAGAGGCCCAGGGCATGCTGGGTAACAGCTCTCTGGCTGCAGTACATTACACACACACACACACACACACACACACACACACACACACACACACACACACATGCACGCACGCACGCACGCACGCACGCACACACACTGTGGTGACCCGCACGCAGCCCCGGGTATACCTGGCCTTCAGCACCCTGGACAGCGGCCGCTTAGATTAAGGGGCCGCGTCATTAACGGAGTCTACGCCCAACACACCCGGCTGGTGCACATCACTCCATCAGGTCGAGTGCTCGTTACGGGAATGCGGAGCACCTGCGACGCGAACGGGTGGAGGAATGAAAAGCGGAGGCGGAGGCGTCAGAAAGGGAGCGAGAGGCTACGCGACGACACGCGTATGGGTGAGGGCCGTGGTACGGCGGATAATATCAATGCCTGGTGGAACTAATTGTTTGATTGATTGAAAACTTTATTAGAAGATTTGCAGAAGTAGGTACATGAGAGTACATATTACATACAAGGTCAACTAAAAGGATAAAAACCCAAGAAAGCCACTGGCTTATTTCAATTGGGGTCCTTGATAAAACTGTGTGATAAAATTGTATGTCTTCCCCACAGTAAAGAGAGAGCCGGGAGTAGGGAGAGCGCGAGCCCGCCTGCCGATAGCGGAGCGACCAGCCCCTCTGCCCAAATACCCCCCGGAGCTCAGAGACGGGACACCGGAGTGTCCCCCCGAGAGGAACTAAGTCCACCCTTTTGCCCTCCCCTAGAGGCACCTTAAGTTCCACCGTTAGCCGCCCGGAGGCGAGTTTTAGTTGGACCTTTTTTGCTTTCTCCGTAACTCTTCTTTTTTCCTAAATAAATACGTCCAGTGGGCGGTTTTGAAACTTTAGCGCTGTGTTGTCTCCTGTCTGGGTGGTGTGTTTACCGGGTCTACGTGGTGGTCATCACATATGGTGGTTGAACGCGGGCAGTCCGAACCACTACTAGAACACACCCAGGCTAGGGACGACACAGCCAGCCGGGACCATGACAGACCGCCTGACCATCATGATGGACGCCCAGGTGCAGCAGGCGAGGGGGATGACCGCGCTACAGGATCTGGTGGGACGGCTGTCGACCCACGTGATACAGGGCGGCCCAGAGTCGGCACCCACCCGATGGCTAACTAAACTCGGACCTAACGACGACATCGCAGCCTACCTGGACCTGTTCGAGCGCACCGCCCGGAGCCAGGGCTGGCCAGCCGACCGGTGGGCATATATCATCGCGCCCTTCCTCACGGGGCCAGCCCAGCGCGCGTGCCACGACCTGGAGGGCGTGGCGATCGGGGAGTTCTCCACCTTGAAACACGCCATCCTCTCCCAGTACGGATACAGCCTGGCCGCCCGGGCCCAACGGGTCCACACGTGGAAATACAAGGTGAATGAACCGGTCCGGTCCCAGGTATCTCAGCTCGGCCGCCTGATCCGAAGCTGGCTCCAGGCAGGGGATG
>NW_027663024.1:12500-15000 GCF_963989245.1 Nansenia antarctica
GTCCCTGGACCTGCCTGGAAACCACACGAGCACTTTCACTTCTCCGTCCTCCGTTTCTTCGGAGACAAACTCCTGGGCTAACTACCGATTCTACCGACTACCGATGACTAACTAATTGTGTCGGAGTGCTGCTCTGTCTGCCGGTGCTCAGATCCTCTCCGGTAATCCTGTTGAACCAGAGACGCAACACGACCCGCGGTTAGACGCTGTTAGTCGCCGCCCACTGGGAATGAAACAGGGGGAGGAATTCACAAACCTTTTCATTTGGCTCAAATTAATAAGAGAATGAAAATGCTACCAACATGATGAATGGCAGTCATTAGCAGTCATTATGAAAAGGACAATGACAATTCGACTTGTACACGTGTTTATAATAATAATAATAATAATAATAATAATAATAATAACCTTTATTTGTATAGCACTTTTCCTGCAAACGTTGCAGCACAAAGTGCTTTAATCATTATATCATCGGCATTTAATCATTTAGTCATTAAAAGGCAATATTAAAAAGATGGGTTTTTAGTCTTGACGAACATATGTGCTGAGGTTGCATCCCTAATGTCAACTGGCAGCGAAGACACAATCCGGGTGCATAAAATGAGGATGCAGCCTCACCAAATCTCTTCTTTTGAACATGTGGTATGAATTATGAATTATGAATTATGCAACATCAACACAGGCCAACACAACCACATCTAGAAACTAAGTCAGGTGCCAACATTGTACCTCAGACCTAATAATAGACAAATATGCTGAAATTCGAACCTCAATCAATAATAATAAAATAAATTATAAAAAAATAAATGTTATTATTAAATGTTAAATTAAACCCTTAAAGAAGAGAATACGCAGTGCGCAGATGAGGAGCCAGGAGAAATGGATCTCCCGTGCCAACTTAAGAGCCCAGGGCTAATGAATACCAATGAGACAAGTCTGCCCTGATGGACCTGGCAGGAGAGGAGGAGGAGCGGTGACCTTCGACCTCTCTGACATCTGATACACCTCTGTATCTTCAGGCTACTGTCCCTCCTAAAGACCTCCTCTACCCCCCCCCCCTCCCACACACACACCTACACACCTACACGGGTTCTCTACTGTAAATAACACACGTAATTCTTCCTTCTGCTCGCATTGTGACTGGTCTTAGCATAGGTTTGTTTTTGTTAGGATGACTGATGCATAGATGATTCACTTACTTTAGACAAGTGACTTGTCTTGACTTGTTGGAAGTCGCTTTGGATAAAGGCATCTGCTAAATGTCAAAAGGGCGGCAGGTAGCCTAGAGGTTAGAGAGGCAGGTAGTCTAGAGGTTAGAGAGGCAGGTAGCCTAGAGGTTAAAGAGGCAGGTAGTCTAGAGGTTAGAGGTCAGGTAGTCTAGAGGTTAGAGAGGCAGGTAGCCTTGAGGTTAGAGGTTAGAGAGGCAGGTAGCCTAGAGGTTAGAGAGGCAGGTAGTCTAGAGGTTAGAGAGGCAGGTAGTCTAGAGGTCAGAGAGGCAGGTAGCCTAGAGGTTAGAGAGGCAGGTAGTCTAGAGGTTAGAGAGGCAGGTAGCCTAGAGGTTAGAGAGGCAGGTAGTCTAGAGGTTAGAGAGGCAGGCTAGCAATCGGAAGGTCGCTGGTTCGATCCCCGCCTCAGGAAGGAGTTGCATGTGAGCTGGTGACTGGAGGGTTGCTGGCATCATATCTAAGCTGCCTACCACTGCCGTTGTGCCCTTGAGCAAGGCACCGAACCCCTAATTGCTCCAGGGGGCGCTGACTATAGCCGACCCTGTGCCTAGAACAAAAAATACATTTCGTTGTCACTCTGCAATGACAAAAAGGTTGAATCTAATCTAAAATGTAAATGTAAACGCTTCACCCTCTCCCAGCCCTCATGTGAGCATAAACCATGAAAACTAAATACAGATAAACGTGTATGATTTGGGGAAACGTGAACGACCTACTCTATTGAATTACACAGTGAATGAAGGAGGCTTGGGCCGCGGTCCAATCAGGGTTAGTGGATAGCTCACAATGCTGCAGGGACAGAGGTCCATGTTAATAATTTAAGAAGAAAATCTCTTTGATTATATCATCCATTTTTAAACACACAGTGGGTCTGCTGTGGCCTTAGTGTGTGTGTGTGTGTGTGTGTGTGTGTGTGTGTGTGTGTGTGTGTGTGTGTGTGTGTGTGTGTGTGTCTGTGGACACATGACCAAGCCCTGTTGTTGGTTTAAACAACATTAAGAATTAACATTAATTAATTAATTAATATTCATCTTCATTCAGGTCTCCTACCTAAGGGATCACTAGCTCAACTTAGCATACTCACACACACACACTCACACACACACACACACACATACATCACATACATGCACGCGCACGCGCACGCACACACGCAGACACACCCTGACAGTGTGAGTTAGTCCAGGACGAGGCTTGAATGAGTCACATCCATTCAGCACAGTGACAGGTGTGACAGTCTGGAGGAGAGGGAGCATCACCTTGGCACGGTGAGG